>NC_056744.1:812281599-812283345 GCF_019279795.1 Protopterus annectens
ACAGTGTCTGTCATACCACTGTTTCATGTGACATATGTCCAATCGGGGATGCGATGGCAGTAACTCATCACTATCACCATGTACTGACTGCAATCCTCACACTATGCTTCTGCAGTTCACAGATGTGTGTTCAGGGAGTAACACAGGAAGCAAATGGTTCCACATACTGACCAGTCCACAGATGGCCCTACATATGGGGGTCCCTCACAAACAGAGCACTGTCTTGTTTTAAAACGTGCAGAATAGCCATTACCACACACAACTTGTAAAACAGGCAGTAGTCTCAATGAAGCATAGCTACACTTACATGTTAGTCATGTCTGGCACATCACCCTCCTGTCTTTAGACAATTTCCCACTGTGTATGTTGTTTGAGGAACATCCAGATATCATCTGTGATGCTATTTACCAAACACCAGATCCAGGTACCACTCACAGCGACTGTCATGGGCAAACACCAACATGATGTTCCTATATATTGTACTGTGTTTTTCATGTGATTGGCTATGGGAACATCATCACAGCTGTTCCACATGCAATCAGCTAGAGAAGGACTGCAATAGGTGCAGAGGCCATCACCTGATCATGACCATCATTTACAAAACACAAGCTGCTGCTGAGCAGGTGTACACCTCCACATCAACCAGAGAGTGTGTGGGAGGGACAGACAGAAGCAAAGTACATCAGAGAAGGGCTTGGAGACTAAAACCTAAGTAACATCTGTCACACACCTACCAGTACAGGGGTTCAAACCCCTGACTGGCTAGTCATTACTATTACAAGTGCATGCAGTTACACCATATGCCACAAAGCTGACATGTTGGTGTGCTGTAAGAACATATATGCATGCTGGTGAGTGACATCTGCAACAGAGGTATAGTAGACATACATTAGGTGTAGCACACATGGCTGTCCACATGAACGGATGTCATTGTCAACACAACCACACTCTCTAATGGACTCACATTGACACTCTTTGCCAGACCCACAAATACACTTCCAAACTACTTAGTTTGCCACACTGTAGTAATGCACAGTTACTACATGCACCACAGGGGATATCCGGAGGTTCTATGGGCTAGGGCATGTGAACATGTTTGACATCTGTCAGTATGCCAGTGGGAGTTATACTGAAGTGTTTGACATCTGTTGCAAAGGGGGTTTTACTGGGTGACTGTGGTTGGGAGCATCATACCCACCGCAGACACAAGATGCCAGTACTGACATGCATGTGTGCATTGCTTCATGGGTGTGTAGTGGTTGGCTGTGCAAAATAAATGTACAAAGCTGGATGAAGGGTAATCCTTGGCATTACACCACCCGACAATGGTGTGCAGTGTCGTACAGGGGGGTAGTGTCTGCAATGTCCTACATAGATAGGTATTGTACGAACTGTCCTGACATCCTGGTTACCATTGTGTATGGCCATAGCTTTGCAATGCATGCCATGTCTGTGTTTGATAGTCCTTGGCATGGACATTGCCTGGGATGTGCATGTCCCACAATAATGTACAGTGACATGTACAAGTGTACCTGGTTTGGCTGGCACATGTTGTGTACACAGACGGTTATCCTCTGATATGCCAATACTGGCCTGGTTGGCAGGACCTGTTTAAAGAGCATGATGACCCTGCACTGCATAGAAAGCATGAAACAGGTATTCTGGTGTCACTGGCATCAGTCCATACAGGCACATGTGTAAGGCATTGTATTTTGGCCTTGTGGATCACATTTGATGGCATCACAT